>NC_077227.1:660458730-660488730 GCF_027887165.1 Monodelphis domestica | reverse complement strand
AATGGGGTCACAAAGAGTCAGACACAATTGCAAAAAAAAACCTAAAACTAAAACTAAACAGCAACAATAAGGATTCGTATTTTCCATATGGGGAAGAGCATTGGTGTGCCAGCCTTCTAACTTGTCTCCATGTTCCCATCTCCAATCAGATATTTCTCCCTGGAGACAATAGGAAAAAAAAGATGAATAGTAACAAGACAAATAGCTGATAATTTCTCCAGGACTCTTGGAGAGGATAGATAGATATAGACAAGAGAACTGGCCAAAACTGGATGTTTTCCCAGCTGATATGTACTGCTAGTTGGTGAAGTAGATAGTGTCAGGATTGGAGTCAGGAAGAACTAAGTTCAAGTCCCACTTCAGATATTTACTAGCTATGGCAAGTTACTTAGCCTCTGTTTGCCTCAGTTTCCTTATCTGTAAAATGAAGATAACAATAGCATCTAACTCCTAGAACTGTTATGAGGATCAAATGAGATCAATTTTGTAAAGCCCTTAGCACAGTCCCTGGCACATAGTAGACTCTGTAAAATGCCTATTCTCTTTCCTTCCCTACTAGAAGTTCAAGAGCCTAAATCAGGGATCTTCAACTATAGTCTGAGGACCAAATCTGGCTGACCATCTGTTTTTGTACAGCCCACCAGCTAAGAATGGTTTTTGTAGAAAAACCATTCTTAGCTTATTTTGTTCAAGAACAGGCAGCAGGCTAGATTTGGCCCCAAGGCTGTAATTTGCCAACCCCTGGCCTAGATGAAATATAAAATGTTAATTAAAAGTCTTACAAACTGCTTTTTGTTCCAATGAGATGTTTAAGTATCAGTCTTCTAAGAGAATGTAATAGTAGTTATAAGTTAAGCTACTAAATCTTGTTTTAAATTTGTTTTTGTTTTTAAAAAATGATTTTGTGTCAAATGTGCACTTCTGAGCATTCTTTGTTTTCAATTTGCATTCTTCTTTTTTAATTTAATTTAATTATTTTGGGGGGGAAATTTTTATTTAATTAATTAATTTAGAATATTTTTCCATGGTTACATAGTTCATGTTCTTTCCCTCCTTTCCCCCCAATCCCCTCCTGTAGCCAACATGCAATTACACTGGGTTTTACATATGTCCTTGATCAGAACCTATTTCCATATTTTTGATATTTGCACTAGGGTGATTGTTTAGAGTCTACATCCCCAATCATAGCCCCATCAAATCATGTGATCTAACATATGTTTTTCTTCTGCATTTCTGCTCCCACAGTTCTTTCTTTGGATGTGGATAGCTCCTTTCTCATAAATCCCTCAGAACTGTCCTGGATCATTGCATTGCTACTATTAGAGAAGTCTATTATATTCGATTATACCACAGTTTTTCAGTCTCTATGTACAATGTTCTCCTGGTTCTGCTCCTTTCACTCTGCATCAATTCCTGGAAGTCATTCCAGTCCACATGGATGAATTCACATTCTTCGTGACTTCTTTGCATGTGGTGCCATTGCCAGGCACCCTCTTCTCCTTGATATTTTCTTCTAAGTTCTTGTGATAGTGCTTCCTCTGTATCTCCTATTTGTCTGACCACTCCTCAGTTTCTTCTGCTAAATATTCATTCAAGTCATGCCTAAAACTCTATAGTGGTCCCCTAAGATGCTGTCCTTGGTCCTCTTCTCTTATTTCTACATTAATTTCACTTAATGATCTCATGAGCTCCTATGGATTCAACCCTCATCTCTATGTAAGTGATTCTCCCATTTATTTTTCCAGCTCCAATCTTTCTCCTTACTTTCAGTCTCATATCTCCAACTACCTATCAGACATCTTGAGCTGTCTATCATATATATATATTTACATATATATGTCCATATATATATCTTATAGACACTGAAGCTCAATATATACAAAACTGAACTCATTATTTTCTCAAAAACCTTCCTCTTTTCTTAATTTCTCTTAATGTGGAATATGCCACCATCTCCCTAGTTACCCAAACTCACAACACTGTTATCCTTGGCTTCTCATTCTCTCTCATACCCAAACAGTTGCCAGGTTCTATAGATTATATCTTCAAAATATCTCTCATATATGCACCCCTTTATCCTCTGACACCACGACAAGCTTTTACAAGGGTCTCACCACCTCACCCTTGAACCAGATCAATAGCCTGATGGTTGGTTTCCCTGTCTCAACTCTCTTCCAGTCCATTTCTCTAATCAACCATCAAATAAATCATCTTAGGGTGTAAATCTCATTATGTCATCCCATATTCAATCAACTTCAGTGACTACCTGCTTCCTCTAGGATAAAATACATATACCATGAGTCCCAGAGTCCATTGGTATGAGTCTCTCTCTTCATCTGTGGAGATCAATGCCCAGCACCTATGGAGTGAGAGTCGGAGCCAAGGCAAGCAGAGGAAAGCTCTAGTTTCTTTAATTCCTTCAGACTCTAAAGTCATTTCAGGCTTTCTGGCTCCCAGCCTTGAGAGAAAAAAATGGACAATGTGAACCCTACTTCAGGTTGTTGAAGAGAGAATAAGACTGGAAAGAAGCTGAAATGAGGAGCTTGCAGTCTCTGTCATGTCCCTATCATCAAATCGTTACACTTTAGACTTTGGGGATTTCCCCTTGAGTAAGTTCTGAGACTCTCTCTTGGTGGAACTGAGTCATTTTGTTCCCAGTGGGGTTGCTCCTTTTCTCTCTATTGTCTCTATGCTTTCTCTGATTTGTGTTTTGCTATTGACTTGGATAAATCCATTTCTTTTCTGTCTCCTCTATGTGTTCATTATAGAATAGGTATTTGGTGAGCTTGGGGTCCTCTTTTCCCCATTAATGTCTAGCCATCAAAAGCTTAGCTGGAACCTGAAAACTACATGTCCTTGACTCCCTATATTTAAGGGAGTACATAGATATAATTCTAGCCTAGTACCCTTTCCCTCTGATGGCAACTCTTGGTCTGAACCTCTTGTTTCTCCTTCTGGCAGAAAACAAAGTCTCCCTTAAAGAAGAATGGGGAGATAAGAGGCTAGAGGGGTCTATTCTGCCTCCCCTTGAGTGATACAAAACCCCTACATTCCATGGTGGGGCACAGACTCACTACATGTGAGGGCTTACATATAAAGTCCTCTGTCTCCCTTATAAAGCCCTTTATTGCCTTTCTTCTTCCTGACTTTATATTATTCATATACCTTACATGTACTTTATAATACTTCCCCACCTTCCCCTCTGTGGTCCTGTAAAACTCGCCATGTTGTTGCTCCTTGCATGAGATAATTTGTCTCCTGACTCCCAAGCTTTCAATGGTTGTCCTCCATTTCTGGAATACTCTGCCTCCTCTTTTCTACCCAGCTTCCCTGGTTTCTTTGAAATCTCCACTTCTGCAAGAAGCCTTTCCCAACCCTCTAATTCTAGAGTCCTGCTCTTGATTATCTCCAGGTTACTCTGTATATATCTTGTTTGTATATAGTTGTCTGAATGTTGACTTCTCCACTGGATTGTGAGCATCTTGAGGGCTACTTTTACCTTTCTTGGTGCCCTCAAGACTTAGCATATTTCCTGGCACATAGTAGGTGCTTAATAATGCTAGTTATTCCTTTCCTTTTAGGTGTAGGGATTGTCTCATTTATTATTCATATTATATTCTGGGTAGATCTTTCTACCCTCCTCCTCTGTTAGGGGTTTAGGGTTAGGAAACTGTAAAAGGGAGGCATAATCTAAGCTATAAAGAAATTGTCACCAGATGTCAGAATGGGGTGGTGAATGAGCTAAAGAAGGTGAGGAAAAAGAAGCCTAACTTCTTTTATTAGAGGCTGGGCTCTCATAGAACTAAACCTAGTCCACGTCCCTTAGATAGACAAAAAATCAGCCAGACCCACAAAGGAGTAGAGCAGAGGTAAAAGTGTTACCACCAGAGTACCTACCCTCTGATGATGGATGGATGGTACACATGATAGGTAGGCTGAGGGCTTGAGTGTCAGGGTCCTGACTACTAAAGAGGCACTGGTACTAATCATAGCTCCCTCTACAGATTACAAATTTACATCATCATCTAACTGCAGACCTTAAGGTCTGTACTTTCCTCACAACAACTTGATGAAGTATTATTATCCCCATCTTATTGATGGGGAAACTGAGGTACAAAGAAGTGACAATAGTAAATGTTAAAACTAGAAATTGAGCTAGATTTTCTTTACTCCAGATTCAATGCTTTCTCTGCTAAATTGCCTCTTGAAGAGGGAGGTGCTTGGGAGGAGAGGAGGTCACCAAAGACAGAGATGTCTTCTCTTTTGTATATTTCTAGGGGTGCTCCATACATGCTAATAATGACTACCACGATACTTCCTTGTTCTGTTCTTCTAATTTGTTAAAGTTGATCCCAATCATGGGGTGATGTTGGGAGAGGTTTTGGGTTGTTGAGTTGGTAGTCCTGACTGATTCTTCATAACTCCATGGACTATAACATTCCAGGGCTTTCTATCCTCCACTATCTCTCAAAGTCTACCCAAAACCATGTTTATTATTTCCATGACACTATCTCATCCTCTGCCGTTCCCTTTTCCTTTTGCCTTCAATCTTTCCCATCACCAGGATCTTTTCCACTGAATCCTGTCTTCTGATTATATTGCCAAAGTATTTAAGCTTTAGCTTCAGTATGACCTTCCAGAGAATAATCTGAATTAATTTCTTTAAGTATTGACTTGATCTCCTTACTGTCCAAAGGATTCTCGAAAGTCTTCTCCAGCACCACCACTCAAAAGTCACTCTACCAACCACTTGAAAGCATCACTTCTGCAGCACTCAGCTTTCCTTATAGTCCAACTCTCACAGCCATACATTGCTACTGGAAAAACCATAGCTTTGACCATATGGACTTTTGTTGGGCAGGGTGATATTTCTACTTTCTAGTACACTATCCCGATTTGCCATATCTCTTCTTCTAAAGAGCAAATACCTTTAAATTTCATGGCTGCAGTCGCCATCTGCAGTGATCTTTGAGCCCAGGTATATAAAATCTGACACTGCCTCCAGTTCTTTGTCCTCTGTTTGCCAGGAAGTTATAAGACCAGTTGCCAAGATCTTGATTGTTTGCTTGTTTGTTTTTTTTTAACGTTAAACTTCAAGTCAGATTTTATACTGTCTTCTTTCACCCTCATCAAGAGGCTTCTTAATTCTTCTTTGCTTTCTGCCATCAGGGTGACATCACCTGCAAATTTGAAACTGTTGATATTTCTCTCAGCAACCTTAATTCTGACTTTGATTTGTCCAGCCTGACATTTTACATGATATAAATTAAATAAATAAGGTGACAATATTCATCCTTATATTCCTTTTCCAATCTATAGCCCTTCCACCATGACAAGGCAGTGATGGAGGCAGGGTGTAGGAGAGGTACAGATCTAATAGAGAGGGAAAAGGTGACAGCAGAAGACTCAGAAAGCAGTTCCACCCTTGACTTTTCTCTCCCCTTTTGTGCTCTTCATGGAAGTATAACCTACCAAGATCTGATCAGACTAAATTAAAACCTTCCTAACTCAGCTGCCTCTCAATGGCCACCTTCAACTCCTTTTCTCCATCATCTGAGCCCAATGTTCCGTTTCACTTTTCTTTTAAAAAGGGAGGGAGGGAATCTGAGCAGAAGGAAAGATGGGACCCAGAGAAAATCTCCATCAAGCCCAAGTGGTACTTGAATATTAGTCTCCAGATAGAACTACCCATGACTTCAGATTCTGTGTACTCCTCCTATCTCCCCTCTCCACACTTTCAATACTTGGCCTCATCCTGTCCCTGAGGACCTTGACACCTAGAATATAATGTGACTCCTGACCAGTGCAGAGAAAGAGGCTTTTGGTCTTCAAGCAATGAGAGATACGTGAACATGGCTAGTTCTTCCCAAGGATAGCTTCTGTGTGTGAAATTTTTATATTTCTTAAAGGATCAGCCTATCATGGTAGGTAGAGGGCTGACTGTGGAGTCAATAAGACCTGTGTTCAAGTCCTGGCTCTGGAATATAATAGTTTTGTGAAACTATCAGTTACCAATAATCTAGAAATCTACATCAGAGGAGGTTTCTACTCTAAGAGCTCCCTATATTGATGGAATCATCAGTTCAGACATTCATTACTAATGAATGAAACCAACATATTTGCTGACCATCTCCTATATGGACTAGACTGTAGTGGAAAGAATAGTGGGCTAGTATTCTCTGCAATACAATGATCTAGGACAATTCTAAAGGACTTAAGACACAGAATGCTATCCACCTCCAGAGAAAGAGCTGTGGATCAGAGAAAGGCAGATATGGATCACAGCACACTAGCTTTCACACAAGCATATTTATGGTTTTATTTGGGGATCTTGGTTTTATATGAGTATTCTCTTACAACAATGACCAATATGGAAGCGTATTTTGCCTGATAAGACATGTATCATCCAGATCAAATTGGAGCAGAGGGAAAGGGAAGGAGAGATCTTATAATTTCAGAAAACACATGTTGAAAATTATCACATGTAACTGGGTTAATAAAATACCTTTGAATAAATAAAAAAAAAGAATACTGGATTAGGAGAGAGGACCCCTGGGTTCCAGTGCAAAGACGTGGAGAATGGAAATAGAGTGTTCTGTATAAGGAGCAAAGTTGCACACATATGTAATATATATGATGTTATATGTTATATATGTGTTATACCTAGATTTAATTGATAACATATCAACACAGTAAAAGCAAAATATGTGGATTCATTCATTAATAATGAAATAAATTAAGAGAACTGAACTAGTCTTCTTTCCCATCTCTTCCCTCTTGCAGCATCTCTGGAGAATTCAGGCTCTGTGGGGACTTTTCTGAGAATGAAGGATGTTCAGATTTCTTAAGCACTCACCACAGCTTTAGAAGGATGCATCTAAGATGGCAGCCTGCCTTTTCAATTTCTAACATTTTGGCAACCTCAAGACACAAAACTAGAGCTGGGCTGGCACCCAATCATTGTTTTCACAAGGTTTGGGTTTCTTTTCTGTTCTTAATAGATGCCAGTGAGTGTATTTATTGTCATTTGAAAGACCACCCAGTCCCATTGTTCCATTTAGCCAAGCCATATCCCTCAACACATGCCTCATTCTTCCTACCTTTGGGCATCTGCTGCAGGTGCTGATATTGGGATTGAGCTTCCTCCATCCTTTTGTCCTTCAAGTTCTATAGAAGAATAAAACCTTCCCTAGCCACCCTAGACTACTAAGCTTTCTCCTTCTCTAAATCCATATAACACTTTTATGTTACGTGAATCTTATCATTATATATAATCTTACGCATGATCAGAACTGGAATGAGGGATAAGCAAAGTAGGCTGCCTCCTAGGCTACAACACAGTAAAGGGGTATGATGAGAGACACATTTTAATATTATTTGTGTAAGGGTACTTATTTTCCAAGCTAGAAAATTCTTGTTTCTGTGGCATGAAAGCATTTGCTTTGTGATACCAGTCAATTATATTTCTTTCAAAATTTCAAAATCTTCAATGGTAAAGAGAGAATTTTTCAAAACTTACCTGGAGTACAAAAACACACCATGCTTTTGGTTATAAATGGTGTTTTGTTGTTCATTCTCTTATTCATATGTTTTCCTTCCCCTCTTTTTTACCCCCTTTTCTTTGACCAAACATAGCCCCCTACCACATGCTCTAGTACTCAGTAGCTGCCACTTGTGGACTTTAATTAAATGCTAATTTCTAGAGGACAGTGTGGGAAAGATTAGGTTTGGATCAATACCTCACACCCTACACCAAGATAAATTCAAAATGGGTGAATGACTTGAACATAAAGAAGGAAACTATAAGAAAATCAGGCAAACACAGAATAGTATACATGTCAGACCTTTGGGAAGGGAAAGATTTTAAAACCAAGCAAGACTTAGAAAGAGCCACAAAATGCAAAATAAATAATTTTGACTACGTCAAATTAAAAAGTTTTTGTACAAACAAAACCAATGTAACTAAAATCAGAAGGGAAGCAACAAATTGGGAAACAATCTTCATAAAAACCTCTGACAAAGGTTTAATTACTCAAATTTACAAAGAGCTAAATCAATTGTACAAAAAATCAAGCCATTCTCCAATTGACAAATGGGCAAGGGACATAAATAGGCAGTTTTCAGTTAAAGAAATCAAAAGCATTAATAAGCACATGAAAAAGTGCTCTACATCTCTTATAATCAGAGAGATGCAAATCAAAACAACTCTGAGGTATCACCTCACACCTAGCAGATTGGCTAACATGACAGCAAAGGAAAGTAATGAATGCTGGAGGGGATGTGGCAAAGTAGGGACATTAATTCATTGCTGGTGGAGTTGTGAACTGATCCAACCATTCTGGAGGGCAATTTGGAACTATGCCCAAAGGGTGATAAAAGACTGTCTGCCCTTTGATCCAGCCATAGCACTGCTGGGTTTGTACCCAAAAGAGATAATGGGGAAAGAGACTTGTACAAGAATATTCATAGCTACGCTCTTTGTGGTGGCAAAAAATTGGAAAATGAGGGGATGCCCTTCAATTGGGGAATGGCTGAGCAAATTGTGGTATATGTTGGTGATGGAATACTATTGTGCTAAAAGGAATAATAAAGTGGAGGAATTCCATAGAGACTGGAACAACCTCCAGGAAGTGATGCAGAGTGAGAGGAGCAGAACCAGGAAAACATTGTACACAGAGACTGATACACTGTGGTACAATCGAAGGTAATGGACTTCTCCATTAGTGGCAATGCAATGTCCCTGAACAATCTGCAGGGATCTAAAAAACACTATCCACAAGCAGAAGATAAACTGTGGGAGTAAAAACACCAAGGAAAAGCAACTGCTTGACTACAGGGGTGGAGGGATATGACTGAGGAGAGACTCTAAATGAACACTCTAGTGCAAATACCAACATGGAAATGGGTTTGAATCAAGACCACATGTGATACCCAGTGGAATCATGTGTTGACTATGGAAGAGGTGGGGTGGGGGGTGGGGAGGAAAAGAAAATGATCTTTGTTTCCAATGAATAATGTTTGGAAATGACCAAATAAAATAATGTTTAAAAAATAATAAAATAAATAAAAATAAATAAAATGCTAATTTCACTCAGAGTCTTCTTTTTCATTAAATTTCCTCCTTTAAAAACATGCTGGATTTCAGTACAGGAATAGGGTTTGTTGTTCCAGGAACCAGGTTTCCCCTCAGAATATGGCCCTAAAGAAAAAAATTTTACAAGGTTTCAGGGAAATATTCGGAGCCAGGACAATTTTGTCTCTAGGCCCTCATCCAGAGTCCTTGGATTCCTAACAAACTGAAGGTCCCATGCCCTTTTATCATCATTGTTGTTATTTATAATGATAACAATATTTATATTTCATTATTGTTTATTCAGTTGTTTCAGTTGTGTATGACTCTGCATGGCTCCATTTTGGAGTTTTCTTGGCAAAGATATTAGAATGGTTTGCCATTTCCTTCTCCAGTTCATTTTATAGATGAGGAACTGAGGCAAAGGGAGTAAAGTGACTTGCCCAGGACACATACCTAATAAGTGTCTGAGGCCAGATTTGAACTCACAAGGATGAATCTTCCTGATTTCAAGTTCAGGTCTCTCTATCTATTGCACCACCTAGCTACCCCTAATATTTATATTTATTTCATATAAATTTATATTTATTTTATTATATATCTGTGATCTCATCTATGTGAGCCTTCCTACCATTGCCACTGACTCAACCCATCCAGGCCTTCTCATCATGTGTGACACTTGTCCAGGTCTACCTGTAAATATTCCCCATAGTGTCTACTGGAATGAAAAGGATACTTTCCTTTAAAAGGAAACATTCCACAGGTACCAGAGCACAGGCTGTCCATCAGTTATCCATTATCACATGACTGTCCTTCTTGCCTTTCCAGTCATACATTTCTCTGACATAACCTTTTTTTTTCAGTTGAGTTTTCTTTTTTTAATTTAAAATTATTCCTTTCTTATATTAATTTACCCAGGTAACTTCCTTCCTGCTTTCCCTCTCTCCTTCCCTCCCCTCACACTAAAGAAGACATCATTTGACAAATAGATATATGCATATATAAAATACTTTCTTGCTTATTTCTATTTATCAGTTCTTCCCCTGGAGCAGACCCACATAAGTCATTCTTCAAGCAGTATTTCTGTTCCTGTACATAATTTTCTCCTGGTTCTGTTCTTTTTACTCTTCATAACTTCATGTCTTTCTATATTTTTTTAATTAACCTTTTTGTCATTTCTTATGGCACAGCAGCATTCCATCACAATTATATGCCACAACTTATTTAACCATTCCCCAATTGATGGGCATTCCTTCCATTTCCAGGGTGGGGTGGGTTGCCACCACAAAGATAGCTGCTATAAATATTTTAGAATGAATAATGTCTGCTCCTTTTTCCTTGATCACCTTAGTAAATAAAATTTACAATAGTATTGGGGGGGTCAGAAGTTATGCGTAGTTTTATAACTCTTTGGGCATAATTCCATATTGCTCTCCAAAATGGTTAGATCAATTCACAGTTCCACCAACAGTGTATTAGTATCCCCATTTTCCCACATCTCCTCCAACATTTCCATTTTGCCATCTTAACCAATCTAATAAGCATGAGATGATATCTCAAAGTTATTTGGATTTGCATTTCTCTAATCAATAATGAAAGAGCATTTTCCCATTTAGTATTACATAGCTTTGATTTCTTCATCCAAAAACTATCTGTTCATCTTTTGAACACTTATTATTGGGGAATGGCTCATATTCTCATAAATTTGATAATTTCTCTACATATTTTAGCTATGAGACCTCCTTCCAAGAAACTGTCTATTAAGAATATTTTTTTCCAATTTACTGCTTTCCTTCTGCTAATGTGCAAAGATTATAATATCTTTTTCAATACTTCTCCTTTACCATTTTTTGCTGTTGTTGGTAATATCCTTCAACTGGTTCACTCCCACTGTACAACTTTCATTAATCTTTGGGTAGACAGTAACTTTTATTCTTTGGAAGTTACTCTATTATTTGCCACCATATAGTTTAATTGGAAGAATATTAGTTTTAAAAAGATGGTCCTTTTTTCAAATTTTAAAATGACAGACCATTATTTCAAAAAGAAATTTGAGGTCATCAAAAAAACTGTGTAATTTTCCAAAGTCAATCTGGCCTCCTCTTCAATGGTGGACCTAATTCACTGTCTATACTATGTACCCATCATCTGTGTAGTAACATATCAGCTCTGTGACAGGTTGTTTACTCAAATGCATGTTGGAATCTGGACCTTAAGGATTCTTTATCTTCTTGATTTCTTGCCATATGAATACTGAGACTAAACTCGTTTAGGGATTATTGATCTAATTTGAAGACTTTACAATCCAGGGTTTGAAATAATTGGCATAGCAAAGAGGAGCATCTAGAGAATTTCACTGTCTATAGGGAATTCCATTTGCATTTGTGCTCTGTCCTGGGCATCCTTCATGATACTGGAATGCCCTTTCAGTAAGCAGGTATCTCCCCGCTTTATGCTTGACTTGATATTAAAAATTAGAGAATTATCATGCAGAGTAATTCCTGTCATTGCATTTTTCAAGGAATCCTGTATGATTTTAATATTAGCATAGGAGCTTCTTGTTGGAGCAGAGTCACTAAGGCATTGGAATTTTTCTCTACTAAATCAAATGTAGTTGAGACAAGGAACAATATGTACAGTGGGATCATGGATTCACTCCACCTTTCATTCAATTGTGTGACTATAAATATACAGTCTCCTGTGGAATATTATTTACAAAACAGTATTTGTTTTCTTCTGCGATTTTAATGAAGCATGCTGATTGTATGTAGAGATTATTCTAATAATGATTTTGCACAAATGGAAAAGTAGGCACATGGGTCTTTCCTTGATTGCCTTTGTGGGGGGGGGATTTAATAAGATCTAAGATTATTTTCAAAGAATTGTGTATTCTCCATTATTTCATATATCCTGAGAATTAATCTCTCAGTGTCCTCAAGATTATATAGCTTCCAGCACAGACTACTTCTGACCACAGCTATGAATGCTTGGTCTAGTCCAACTGATTTTCTTATCTTTTTTTATTTAATGTCATTTTTTCCTTCTTTGATCAACATAGCATGACTGTATTGTTAGAGGCAAATGGTGCAATTCCTTAATCACTGATAGAATGAATAGTTTTTTTATAGTAATACTGAAAGATCTTCCCCATTTTTTTGCCTATTGTTTTAAGTTTCATTCTTAAATACCTTTGGAATTCTTTGTTTTAATTGGGTTTCTCACTAAGTTTTCTAGAAATTTGGGTTTTTTTCTCCAAATATTCTCTCTGTTTCATAAAATAATATTGCTCATAAACCTCTGCAATCTTTTCCCAATGAGATACAAATGAGTTGATATTTGGAATTAGTGTTGCCAATGAATGCCATTATTCTGTATTCTGTCAATAGAATTGAGTATTTGCTGACTAAAGGCAATTTCTGGCTCTTTTGGTGGTGTTATTCATTGTGGTGATTAATTCATGTAAATTAACTTTCTTCTGAAACAGTGATGATCTGTGTCAATGTAAGCTCTTTTATCCATTGCCCCTTTTCTAGTCAACATTGTTTAAACAGGTCATTTTGAAGTTTGCTTCACTGCATGCCATGTTTGTTCATTTTTATTCTTTCTCAATTCTCTTCTTTCCTATCATCTGCAACAAAATTGCACCCCCTCTCCATTTTACCCATTTCTCTACTATCTCCTTTCCTGCTGCCTAAAAAGATGTCCACATCTCCCCATCTTTAAACAAACCAAAACACATATTTTACCCTTTATCACCTTGAGCTGATGCCCTATCTTTCTTTTCCCTTTCACAGGCAAATTCCTAAAGGAAAAAAAGCTCTCTACTCTTTAGTCCACTTCCTCCCTTGTGTGTATATTTGATCTAATCCAAATGCTCTTTTTTTCCCCTCTAGAGCCATTACTTCTTCCTTGTTCAATACATCAAGGACTGTGAAGTCAGGCCTTGGCTTAATATTCATCCTTCTTGACTTCTCTGTAGCTGTTGATGCTGTTGCTGATGCTGTTGACCACTCTTTCCTCTTGGTATTTCTTCCTTTTTAGGTTTTCATGATACTGGTTTTCCTCCTGCCTTCCTAACTGTCCCTTCCCAGTCTCCTTTCCTAAATCATTATCCATATCTTGCCTATAAATTATATGTGTATCCCCAATAATAAGTCTCTGGACTTATTCTGTTCTATCTACATATATTTACTTGATGACTTCAATAGCTCTTATGGGTTCAATGATTATTTCTACAATGACAACTCCTACCTATCTATTTATATATCTATTTATCATACATGCATAAATATTTATATATCACAGATAGGAGTATCCCAGTGAGACCTCAACAAAAATTGATGGTCTGCCGAAGCTAAATGACAAGGACATTTAAAGGTAAAGGAAAAAGTTTTCAGCTGTAAAATAGACATTCCTGACCCTTAGAAAGGTTGAGAAATAGGAATACCTTACTTGCATATGAAGAGGCCAGCAAGATCATGAAAGTGTTCCCCTGACATAAACTGTGCTCATTCTTTTGACCTTTAAGAACTCTGGGAGGCGAAAATCTCTGAACTGAAAGTGATCACCCTAAGGCAACCCAGAGTGGCTTACCAAAGGAAGGAACTTTTGAGCTAGGAAGAATTTCTCTAAAAAAGAGATGTCGAAGGGAAGAAGCTTCTGTCAGTCTTACATTAAAGGTTATTGTCCTACCTCTAGAGTTTACTAACACATTCTTGGTGAAGAGAGAGCAGTACCCTCTAATCCAGTCCAGTCAATGTCCAATAATGTCAAAAAGACTGCAGCTGCCTGTTGAAGAGTGAGCCCAGGAGACCAACAGACTAAATGGTCTACTTAACCCAGCACAGAAACATATTGGTCCTTCAAGCCAAGATCCTGCACCTTAGGAGAAGCAACCCAGCTGAGCTGCCAGTTCATCAAAGTGGCCTTGCCCTACAAAGAGCTAGCTAAATAGCAGAGTGACTCATAGCGAAAGCTTGATGAGAGCTCTTCTGAGAGAGAAATAACACAGAAATTCTGCAGTTTCAGAAATTGTTTCAGCCACAAGGGCTCCCTATGTATATGCCTTGTTACCATTGTAGCATTTATGTTGGGCATTTATGTTCATACCCACTCTGCCTCACTTTTCTGGGATCTGGGTGTTTGGGTGAGATCGTGAGTCCATGATGTTGGGGGAGATATTTTATGACTTCTATCCTTGCTATGCCATTTGAGTAAATGCCTTTGTTAAGAAACCAAGTCTTATAGCTTATTAAGGGGAAGCACATCTGTGAGAGCTTGTAAGTGTGCAGAAGAGAGAAATTATAAGAAAATGCATGCAAAGGACAAGAAGCTGGAGATTGATCAGCTGCCAATCAAAGTAAAATTCCATTTGGAATGTGACTGGGAAACAGTGGAAGGCAAGAGTCAACTGCTGACTGGACTTGGCTGAAGGCTTTTGGTTGATGGTGGTGACTTTGAAGGAAGAAGCTGGGTTTATCTCTGGGACTTGGGATAATCAAGTTGGAGGTGGCCTGGCTGATTTGAAGACAGAAGAAGAAGGACAATAGTCCACTTATCTCTCTCTGACTTGCTCTGTTTCATGCTAGTGACTGAATTGCCATTTATCTCAATATTCTCCAACCTAAAACTTACAGTAGATAATAGGGAAACCTCCACCCCTCTTACCTTATCCTCTATCTTTCCTGTTTTCCCCAATAAACACTTACTTGAGATAAAGAAGAGAAAAGAGTATTTCCTCTGAAACATCATAGCTCACCTTGAGTGACTTAGAAGGAGGCTAAAGAAGAAGGGGGAAGGGAAACTGAAGGGAAGAAGAGAGGAGGAAGGGAGATTGGAAGAGGGAGGAAGGGAGGTTTAGAGGGAGGAGGGTAGGACAAAAGAAAGATAGTTGCCTGATCTATTAGTTATCATTTATCCATCAAATATACCCTCCAATATCATCTATTACATAAGCTAGCTTTAGGAAGGTAGCCACCCATATTCTTAGAAGTATTAACATCTACTCCTCTAGGGATTCAAATGGCCAGGGTTAATGGGAATTGGGTGAATGAGCCCTAAAGGGATGTTATATATCCACATATGCATCCATACATATATATGCTAGATTGAAATAATGCCATAAATATATATATATATGTAAATAGATATACACACATATACATATATCTTGGTCTCTATCCAAAGTTCCAGTCTCATATTACTAACCTCTATTAATTATTCTCCAGTGAATTATCTTTGGGCATCTCTAATTCAACATGTTCAAAACAGCACTCATTATCTTTCCTTCTTCTGAATATCCTTATGTCTATCTAGGGCACTATTATCCTTCCAGTCACCTAGATTCCCAATTTCAGAGTCATCTTTGACTCTTTATTCTCCTTTATCCCACATATCCAATCAATGACCATGCCTTGCTGATTTTACCTCCTTAAACTTCTCTTATGATGACCCTGTTCTTTCTATGCCCACAATCGCCACCCTATTATGCCTTCATTTACTCTCACCTAAACTATTGGAATAGTTGCCTAACTAGTCTTGATTCAAATTTTTCCCCTCTCAAATCTATCCTTTATACAGTTGTCAAAATTATTTTCATAAAGCACAGGTCTGACTGTGTCACTCTTCTACTTAATAAACTTCACTGGCTCCCAGTTACCTCTAGGATAAATTCAAACCCCTTTTATTTGGGGTATCTACATCCTAATGTAAGAGGAAACTACAACCTGGTTCACATACACCATTCCAAAATGCATTACTCTCCTTCACACTCTACAATCCAGCTTAACTATCCTCTTGGTTCCTCACATATAATTCTCTGTCTCCCTTTTTGGTGCCTTTGCAAAGGATGTTGCCCATGTCTGGAATGTAGTTTTTCTCCTTTTCTACCTCTTAAGAATTTTTAGCTTCCTTCAAAGCAAAGCTTGAGCACTGAGTTCTGCATGAGGTTTTTTTGTCATCCCTTATGGTCCTTGGGAGGGCATGAGATGGGAATTGGTGTGATAGAGTGGAAAGAACTATAATCAGATCATAGCTCTAGAGCTAGAAGGGATTTCAGGGGCAATCAAGACCAATATGCTCATTTTCCCCTCTGCATTACACTAATTCCCCTCTAAGGTCAGAGGACCTGGGTTCAAATCCCATCTAAATACTTAGCTGCCTTCAAGACCTTGGGCAAGTTTTAAACCTCTCTGGAGTTCCTCATCTGTTAATGGGCAATCTAGCTGGCCTCTGAGGTCTAGATTTATGATAGTATAAAGGTAATGGGAACAAGTCACCTCAAGTTAAAAGGGAGAGTGGGGGAATGAGGAGACTGGAAGCCCTCAGTACCATGGATGGGATTTAGAAAGGAACTCATGCTTCTTCATGAGCATCTTAGTGTAAGCACATGCAGGGAGTTTTGTGATCTGGCTGTTTGGGTCCCTGTCTCCCCTCCCTCCCCTCTAGAGCACATACCAACAGAGAGAAAAAAGAGATAAAAGGCTTAAAGACCAGACATTGTTATAATATATCTGAGCCCTGGGCAGTGGAGTCAGGTTTCTGTTTCAGAAGCTAGTTAGTCTAGCCCCTTACAGAAAAGGAAACTGAAGCCCATAGCATCGCTTCTCTATGAATGTCCACAAGTGCTCAAGTATGAACATCAATCCAGACCCTCAGTAAAGAGTAATCATTGATATTGACTGACTATCCTATGATTCATTCTCTCCTTTCTCCTACCTCCCTTCCCCCTCCCAGATCATTTATCTCCCAGCTTTGTTTAATTCTGGGAATGGCCCAACAGTAGGGCCTGTGGTGCTGGCCGGATGTGGTCTTTGTGAGTTAGCCAGCTCCCTGAGGGCTCTGGAAACTCCCAGCTGAGTTCATGGAAAGGGGTTGAGGTCAGGAGCTAGAGAGGACAATCTTTATCTTTTGTCCTTGTCTTGGGTTGTGAGCAGAGCTGATTGGAATCCTGAAGTCTCTCTGATTACCCTTTCTCCAAGGGGTTGTCAGGGTTTGGAGAGGATGAAGGTCCAGAGTGACCCTGAGGGTTCTGGGATCACCATGGACACTTGTCTCTTCCCAGAATGTGCTATTTTAGAGCTATGAAACAGGTCTTAGGAGAGTCACTCCCTCTGACCCTTGAAGAGAAATGAGATAATATATATATATATATATATAAATATAATATATAATATATATATAAAGTGTTTGCCAAATCTTAAAGAGCTATGCAAATATTGGATAGATAGATGAGAAGGAAGGAAGGAAGGAAAAAGAAAGAAAGAAAGAAAGAAAGAAAGAAAGAAAGAAAGAAAGAAAGAAAGAAAGAAAGAAAGAAAGAAAGAAAGAAAGAAAGAAAGAAAGAAAGAAAGAAAGAAAGAAAGAAAGAAAGAAAGAAAGAAAGAAAGAAAGAAAGAAAGAAAGAAAGAAAGAAAGAAAGAAAGAAAGAAAGAAAGAAAGAAGAAGGAAGGAAGGAAGGAAGGAAGGAAGAAAGGAAGAAAGAAAGAAAGAAAGAAAGAAAGAAAGAAAGAAAGAAAGAAAGAAAGAAAGAAAGAAAGAAAGAAAGAAAGAAAGAAAGAAATTAAGGATAGACAGATGGATAGTTAGGAGAGACAGCATTTATAAATATTTACTATGTGTCATACACTTGCTAAGTGTTGGGAATACAAATAAAAGCACACTAGATAGTCCCTGTCATCAAAGATCTTACTTTCTAATGAGAAGGCAATGCACAGGGGAGACCTAAAAAGGTGGCAAGGTATGAAATAATATTTGTGAAGTACCTGGTACATAGCAAACATTTAATAAATGTTTGTTTCCTTCAGAAGAAGAAGGAAAATTGTATCTGATCTATAAAAATAAAAGCCCTGACCTAATCAAAGAGAATTCTATTTAAGAAGGGATATAAATGCAATAGAGGCAGCTAGGTGGTGCAGTGGATAGAGTGCTAGGGTTAGAGTTAGGAAGATCCTGAGTTCAAATCCAGCCTCAAGAATTTCATAGCTGTGTGCTCCTGGGCAATTCCTTTATTCTGTTTGCCCCAGTTCCCTCATCTGTAAAATGAGCTGGAAAAGGAAACTGCAAACCACTTCAGTATCTCTGCCAAGAAAACTCCAAATAGGGTCATGAACAGTCAGACACAACTGAAAAACGACTGAACAATAACCAGAATTCGCACTGTAGGGCTTGTCCTTTCCTATAATTTTTCCCAAAACTTAAAAAAAAATTCCTACCTTCTTTCTTAGAATTGATACCAAGTATCTGTTCCAAAGCAGAAGAGCAGTAAGAGCTAGGCAGTTGCAATTATAGTGACCTGCACAGGGCCACACAGCTAAGAAGTGTTTGAAGTCAAATTAGAACCCAGGATCTCTCATCTCTTGACCTGGCTATCTATCTAATGAGCCACCTCACTGCTCCTTTCCCAAAATTTATGCTAAAAAATATAGATTTCTCTAGGAAAATATGGTAGTTCAAGCCCATAATCTCTGATCTTGGGAATCTGGTGAAAACCCAGCTGGTAGATCTCTTAAGTTCAGGAGTCCTGGAGGACTAAAGTCTATAAGGTATCCACGCTAAGTCCTCCCAGCAATATGGTAAATTCTTTGGAACTAGGGACAGCAGGCTGTGGATGGAGGTGTGAACTGGCCCGTCTCAGAAAAGGAGCTGGTCCAAGCTTTCGTGTAAATCAGCAGTGGGATAAAGCCCAGGAATGGCCATTACATGTGCAGCCTGGATGAGCTGAAGAGACCTAGTCTAAAACAAAATAAAACATATAGAGGCGTGCTTTCATTTATAGAATCAACTTGTATGGAAATAATGTTTTGAAATAAGTCCTATTTTAAATGCACAAAGGGAAATTCTTTAAATTTATTCTACTTGGGAGGTCTTCTGCAAAGTGAATAATAACTCCCGAATATATTTGTTTCGTAAGTGCAGATGGTTATATGGGAATATATGCTGAAATTGGGGTTCCCCTGAAACAAGACACTTTGCTTCTCTACTCATCCCTCCCTTGTTCTCCAGCTCATTCCCTTTACATGGCGGAGCCAGAGCCAATGCAGCAGCCCAGAGGTGCCGGAATGTCTTTCATCCCTGGGAAGATAGAGAAGATAAGGAGCATTTTGCCCTTTGCTGAGTGCAAGGACAGAGCTGAGTCATCTCCGGTGAGTCACCACCTTTTTGTTTGGATTACTGATGCTCTCTGAGAAGGAAAATCAGTCAGGCAGACTCTAGAAAGGAGCTGAGCTAACATTATTGTCTCTCATTTGCACATGTGCATGTATACATGTAGAAGGGGGGAAAGCATTGATGGAGCACCTACTGTGTGCGAGACCCTGTGTTCAGCACTTTTACAAATATCTCATTAGATACTTGCACCAACCCTGAGACGAAGTGCTGTTTAGACTCATTTTACAAATGAGAAAACTAAGGCAAACAGAGGTTAAATGACTTGTCCAAGGTGAGTGTCTGAGGATGAATTTAAGTTCATACCTTCCTGATTCCAGACCCAGAGCTCTGGCCACTGAACCACCTATCTGCATCTAATACATATGCATGTTTATAAGACCATGTATGTCTGTCTTGGTGTGTGTGTGTAGGTGTGATTACCAACCATCCACAAAATCTACCTGTCTTTGGGATAAACATTTCCCCAGGTCCAAAGTGAGAGCATGTAGGTTGTATTCCAGTGTCTAAAGGAAATCAGGTAGTGAGGCAGTGTGTCTTGTCCTACCTCAGTAATTTCCAGATTCATAATTTCATCAGTGTGCAAATACTTTATCCTGATACATATAACAACCCCTTCTCCACCTTGGTCTTCGGGAGTTGTCATAGCCAAGAATATTCATTGGGACCACAACCTTCTGCTGTTGAGTTTTTTCCATGGAGCAGAGCTGTGGAATGGTCCTCTGTGTCTTTTATGCCTTGTTCATTTAATATTGGACCCATATGCAAGAGCTTCTCCCACGGCGAACAGCTGGAATGGTTCTCTGTGTCTTTTATGCCTTGTTCATTTAATGTTGGACCCATATGCAAGAGCTTCTCTCATGGGGTACAGCTGGAATGGTCCTCTGTTTCTTTTATACATTGTTCACTTAATGTTGGACCCGTATGCAAAGGTTTTCCAACTTTGTAGGACTGGCAAGAGTTCTTCTTCCACTGGTATAACCTTTCTCAAACCACATAGATCTCTTCCATGCCATGATGAAGCATCAGAGGAGGTCTTAGTGGAGTCAGGGCTGATAGAATAACTTCCCAAGAATGGTCCTTAGCTGTCCTGTGCATTAGATTACTCAACTCTAAAATAAAGGGGTTGGGAGCAACTAGGTGGATCAATAGATAGAGAGCCCTACCTAGAGGTGGGAGATCCTGGATTCAAAGCTGACCTCAGATGCTTCCTAACTCTGTAACCTTGGACAAGTCACTTAATTCCACTTGCCTAGCCCTTGCTGCCCTTCTGCTTTAGAACCAATACTTAATATTGATTATAAGACAAAAGGTAAGGGTTTAGAAAATGAATGAATTAACTAAATAAAAGGATTAGGCTAGATGACCTCTAAATTACTTTATGCTCTAAAGCTATGATTTAAATTTTATTTTTTTTACATTTGCACAGTTCTCTATACACTGCCCTGCTTCAAATGCCCTTTGTGTGTTGTCTTCTCTTTTTAAAATGTAAACTCCATGAGATCAAGGACTATCATTTTTTAAAAATTGTATCTGTAACCCTGTATCTAGTATAGTGCCTTGCAAATGGTAAGTATTTAATAAATGCCATTTCCTCTCTTCCCTTATTCTTTTCTTCTTCTCTCTCTTTCCTTCCTTTCCTTCTATTCTTCTCCATTCCTTTCTTCCCCCTTTCTTTCCTTCTCTATTCTTTAGTTTTTTAAAAATCTGTATCTCTTACTTTTATATCACATTCATTTCCAAATATACTGAGGTGGAGTGGTATGGGGGAAGCATTTGGATGTATCCTCATTCTTCCCTCACATATCCAATTAGTTGCCAAATTTTGTCACTGTCTCCGTCACGTCTCTCCCAAATGACTTCTTCCTTTTTTTCCACACACAGATACCTCCTTAGTTCAGGCCCTCACTATCTCTTACCTACATTACTCTAACAATCTCCCAATTACAAGTCTGTCTCTACTCTAATTAATCTCACACTCTCAGCTGCCAGTCATCTTCTTTAAGTTCAGATCTGACCATACCCTTCCCTGATCAATCAATCCTAATAGCTTTCTATTTCCTCTAGGATCAAAGAGAAACTCCTCTGTTTAGCTTTTAAAGCCCTATAATCTAACCTCAACTTATCTTTCCAGGCTCAACAGACATTATTCCCCTTCCCAAACCCCGTGATTCTGCCAAACTGGACTTTTTGTTCCTCGTTCATAGCATTATATCTCCAATTTTTATGTTTTTGTTCTGGCTGAACTAATTAATGCCTACAATGCATTATCTCTCCTTGCCTTTTAGAAGTCTGTCTCTTCCTTTAAACAAAGCTCAGACCCGCTTCTTCTGCATGGAGCAATTCCTGACCCTCTGCCTGCCTGTCTGTCTGTCTGCCTCTATTTATCTATCTATCTACCCATCCATCTATCTATCTACCCATCCATCTACCCATCCATCTATCCATCCATCTATCTATCCATCTACCCATCTATCTATCTATCTATCTATCTATCTATCTATCTATCTATCTATCTATCTATCTATCTATCTACCTGTCTATCTATCTATCTATCTATCCTTCCATCTACCTACTTATTTATCTATTTGTCTGTCTCTCTGCCTCTAGCTATCTCATATATCTGTCTATCTGTCTGTCTTTATCTCTCTGTCTGTTGGTCTATATCTATATGTCTGTCTCTACCTACCTATCTGTCTATCTATCTATCTGTATGTATGTATGTATGTATATCAGTTTGTCTGTCTGCCTCTGTCTGTCTGCCTATCTGTCTATCTCTATCTATCTTTCTGTCTGTCTTTCTATTTGTCTATATCTTTCTGTCTCTACCTATCTACCTGTCTGTTTATCTATATATCTCTATCAATCAATCTGTCTGTCTCTCTGCCTTTATCTGTCTGACTCTCTCTGTCTATCTCTTTCTATCTAGTTAGCTGTGTGTCTATCTCTCTGTCTGCCTGTCTGTCTGTCTATCCTCAAATCTTCTGGTGAGTTAGGGAGCATCTACCTGAGGTGTGTGAAGACTCTCCCTGGCAGAAGGGATGAGTGAGAACAATTTGTTCCAAAGACCATGAAGGTGATTGAAGCAGGCTTTGTGGAGTGCTCAGAACTTGGTCAGACATCAAAGATGCCAAGGTCATGCACTGTGTCCTGAGCCATCACCAGTCATCTTGACTTTTATCTGCAAACTGGACATTGATGACACTGGAAGAGAAAGGGAGGCAGATGGCTTTGCACCACTCTGCATCACTTAAATCCAATTTACTCGTGAGTCAAAAGATATCATGCAGTGATGTCATTTTGGTCCTCTTTGAGTACAAAGGACAAACAACAGCCAGCCACAATAAACATGTATATATACATCTATTCATATCTACACATGCTTATATGTACATTTGTGTGTTGTATGTATATGTGTGTGCATGTACTTTAAATTTTTTACTGCACATTTATCTATATATGTGTTGTCTTCCCCCACAGATTGTAAGATCTTTGAGAATAGGGATTATTTTATTCTTTGTGCTTGTATCCCAAGTTCCGAGTACATAGTATGTACTTAATAATTTATTGGTTGATTGATTGGCATAAAATTAGAGGATCTGAGTTCAAATCCCAGTTCTTTCATTCCTTATGTGTCATTAGGCAAGTCACTTGACCTCTCTTGGCCTCATTTTCCTCATCTATAAAATGGGAGGATTGGCCTGGATGACCTCTGATATCCCTTCCAACTCTAAATATCTAATGTTCCTCCCATCCCACTCCACCCCTACTCAAAAAGCTATCTTTTGTAACAAAAAATAAAAAAATGAGGTGGGGGGAGCAATTTTATACTTTTCAAAATGCCTTCATACCATGCCATTATTTTATTTGATAATAATAATGATTATAATTCATAATAGTAATCTCTTCCTTCCCCAGATTTTCCATCCCCTTCACACTTGATTTTTCATGGGAATCATAAGGTGGCTGAAAGAATTCTTCTTGGAACCCATAGCTTTTCATCTCTACTGCTGGGAAAGAGAAGGAAAAAAGGAAATGCAGGCTTTGGGTTTGAGGTCTGTTTGTTTGTTTTGTTTTTTACACAACAGCAGGAGGGATTGAGGTTGGGCATTAGTTCCTTTAGCTAAAAGATGCTCTGAGCATGGGGAGAAGAAGGGTGTGTCAGACAGGATTCAGGGAAGAGAATTTTCCATTTGGGCAAAATCAATACCTGGTTGCTTTATGAAGTGACTTTTGCAAAGTCTCAACAAACTTGTGCTTCCTCTCTGGCACCGAACCCAAGAAAAGGCTCATTCCTGGAGCTAACAGAGGAGAGAGCTCCCCATTGCAAGAAGAAATATTCCTAATGGCTTTTGCTATTCTCTGTGTGTGTATGGGTGTGTGTGTGTGTGTGTGTGTGTGTGTGTGTGTGTGTGTGTGTGAATGAGTGTGCAAAGGACTAGTGCAAAGGCAAGTTCAAAGCCAGGCAGAGTGAATATTCTTCTGGGCTGGAAAGAGGAGGGCAATGTCAAAACTAGTAAAATACTTATGGAGCTTGTGATCGCATCTCCTGCCCCATTCTAGGCACCAGGAGGGACCGAGAGAATGCCTTGCCCATAGTTCTTGCCCAGAAGGACTGTATGGGCTTCCTAGGGAGACAAACATCAGCTGTAAAATGATCAGGAAACATAAACAAGACAATAATGGCAATAAAAGAGCTGATCTTCTATAGACCAGGCTTCTTATTTTGTGTGTGTCCTACTCTCCTTCATTGTTCTGGTGAAGCCTATGGACCCCTTCTCAGAACACATTGGGGATTGGTTGTTTCATTTTTGTTGTTGTTGTTTAAAATCCTTACCTTCTTTCTTAGGATCAATGTTGGTTATTGATTCTAAGACAGAAGAGCAGTAAGGGCTGGGCAATGGGGTAAGAGACTTGCCCAGGGTCACACAACAGGGAAGTGTTTAAGGTAAAATTTGAACCCAGAATCTCTTGTCTCTGGGCCTGATTCTCCACTGAACCACCTAGATGCCTCTGAATACATTGCTTTTAAAGGCATAAAATAAAATATCCATTATTACAAAAGAAATCAATTATATTGAAATAATTATCAAAAACATTTTTTAAACAAGTTTGTGGAAGGCAGCTAGGTGGCTCAGTGGATTGAGAGCCAGACCTAGGAGACAGGAGGTCCTGGGTTCAAATCTGATTTTAGAAATTTCCCAACAGTGTGACCTTAATCCTCATTGCCTCACCCTTACCATTCTTCTACCTTGGAACCAATGCACAGTACTGATCCTAAGAAATAATAAAAGATTGAAAAAAAGTTTATGGTCTCCCTAAAATCTATCCATTGTAGGGAAGGCAGGTCTAGAACCCCAGCTATGGATCCTATTTATAGTTTCTATGGCATCTTAGACATATTATTTCATTTTGGTCCTCATAACTATAAGACAAACACTACAAGATTTTAGTTAAGTAAGAATACATCATTTAACTTTAAAATTTTTGACCCTGGAGTTCAGAAAAGTTAGATGACTTATGCATAGTTACAAATTAAATTCCATGTCTCCATTGTCAGGGGCTCAAAGCAACCAACAAAAGAAAACCAAAGACACATATTGGCAAGGACTACATTTGTGGCACAGAATACAAATGCAAGAGGAATTCAGAGAATGGAAATTGATGGGGGCTGGTGTAGTCGGAGTAGGCTTCCTAGAGGAAGCATTTGTGCTAGAATTCCCCTCCTGATTAGTTTTTCTGCAGAAGAGTAAAATTGACTGACCTCCCACCAGTTATGGAATGGAGATAGGCAAGCCAGAGTGACGGGGAAGGGTATATTGAGATTTAAAAGGGGAAGATTGGAGGCAAGAGAAAAATATTAACCTCAGTTAAAAATTTGCTAAATTTAATTCAAGATCTTAGTGGGGAGAGGGATGGGAAAGTAGAGTAAATGACCTTCAGCTCCACTAGTGAAGAAGGAAAGGGAAGAGGGTTCAGCATGGCCTTCTCACTCCAGATGGGACAAAGCTGGACTAGATCTTTAAGAACATCCAGATTTTAATCTTAGCTCTGCCCCTACTTGCTGTGTGACCTTAGATAATTTGATTTACATCTCTGGACATGCTCATCTGTCAAATGAGTGAGATGTACTAGACAATTCCTCTAAGATTTCTTGTAAATTTATAACTATGATTCTGAGCTCAAGAATTCTGAATTCTTATTCATTGTCATGTGCCCCGGTGAGACCAAAACTATCACTACCTGTCTTCTCACTCTGTTGTTCTTGTTCAGTCATTCAGTTGTGTCTGTTGTCTTGGCAAAGATACTGGAGTCAGGGCAACTTGGTGGCTCAGTGGATTGAGAGCCACACCTGGAGACTGGAGGTCCTGGGTTCAAATTTGACCTCAGATATTTCCTATCTGTGTGACCCCGGGCAAGTTACTTAGTCCTAATTGCTCAGCCCATTCTGCTCTTCTGACTTGGAACAGACACTTAGTATTAATTCTAAGACAGAAGGTAAAGGTTTAAAAAAAAAAGATACTGGAGTTGTTTACCATTTCCTTCTCCAATGTATGCCCATTTTATAGATGAGGAACTGAGGCAAATAGGGGTTAAGTAACTTGCCCAGGATCACATAGAAAGTGACTGAAGCTAGATTTGAACCCAGATATTCCTGAATCCATGCCCAGTGCTCTATCCATTACACCATCTGGTTGTCGCCCATTCAACATTTGGAGAAACTGAAACTCAGAAAATAAATTAATTCCCCAAGATTACACATAGTCAGGCAGTGTATTTCAGTTATTTTAGGATCATTTCTAAAATTTTACACTTCTTCACAAGAACCTGAACTCCCCCCCCCCCCCACCTGGGTAGCTCTCTTTGTCTCTCTCAAATAAACTCTCCCAGCCACCCCAGGCAAGAGACCCTACTCCCTGGAGAAAACGGTTGGAACCCAATAACACAGCAGCAGACAAGGAATCCAAAGTAAGCAAACTGGAGCAAAGAGAGTTGGCTTCTGCCAGCAAAAACAAGGAGAAACAGATCAGGGCAGCCTGGGGGCAGGAGAAGGGGGGAGCAGCCTGGGGTTGGCAAAGCTGTCCTAATGTGGAAATAGCAGTAACTGAAGAATGGAAATAGAAACCCTGGGCAGAAAACTCTCAAAGGAACAGGAATTAGAGGAGGGCAATTTGGGAAGCCCACATTTCATGAGGCATCTGAATCATACTCACTCCATTCCTGGCTCTGCTCCTCACTCTGTGGACTTCTCCACTGCCTTGCTCCTCACCTCCAAACTCATCATCCCATTGAAACTTTCCTCTTCTAAGTGACAAGTGATCTCTTATTCGCCAGATGCAATGGCCTTTTCTCAGTCTTCTTCCTTCTTGACCTCTCTGAAACAATTGAGATTTTCCTCCACTCTCTCCTCCTGGATACTCTCTCCTCTCTAGGTCTTCATGACACTTCCTCCTAGTACTTCTATCTGTTGGACACTCCTGAGTTTCTTTTGCTGATTTTTCATTCATGTCACATCCACTAACTATGAACATCCCCTAGGGTTAGCTGCCCTGGTTCCTTTTCTCTTTCCTTGCTCTATTATCTTGGATACTGGTCTTATTAGCTCTTTTGACTTCAATTCTCATATCCCTTTGCAGATAATTTTCCACTTAATATGTACATCCCTCTCCAGGACTCTATGTAGTTGGGCATATCCATTTGTTTGGTGGACATCTCTAAAATGGGCATCTCAAACTTGACATGTTCAAAAGAGAACTCATCTTTGCCTCCCAAAAACCTCTACCCTTCCAAACTGCCCAATTAATGTCAAGGGGACCACCATTCTCCCTTTTTCCTAGCTTACAATCTCAGTGTCATCCTTACCTCACTCATGCTAAACTACAACAGTAACAAGAAGAAGAAGAACTAGCATTGATATTTCACTTTAAGGTTTGCAAAGCATGCTTTATGCGTGCCATCTCATTTGATCCTCTCAATAACCCCATGAGGTAGACTGAGGAAGGATAAGCGACTTTCCCAGGGGAGACAGGAATCAAACTGATGTTTGCTTGACTCCAAGTCCATCACTCTACTGGCTATATACCACAGTTGCCAAATCTTGCCATTTCTTCACCCTTCATAACATCTTTCCATCTTCATTCCCTTCCCTCTCATATAGCCACAAATCTAACTTAAGTCCTCATCCCCTCTCCCCTGGACAAGTGGCTGAAAGGGCGACGATGCTCTCTCATAGATATGGGCAAGTTAGGAGGAGGGACAGGATTAGCCCTCTGTATGGAGTGGGAATTTTGGGGAGGGGGTCTTGATATAGCCAGATGCACCCCCTTTAGTCACTCAGATAATCAAAGAGACCAATAAAAGATGAAGACAAACAGTGGTTTTATTGCTTTTGTGCAATGGATGAAGACATTTCTCTCAAGTCAGAGACCCAAAAATACACATGAATTCCCCAATTTATAAGAAATCAATCCAATGCCCTCCACCTGTGCACAAGAGTATCCTTTAAAAGCCTATATGTAAAAGGCTGGGAAGGGGGAAGGATAAAAGGAGAGGAAAGCTGTATCTAATTATGCCAATCAAACTTACCCTCTACAAAGATATTGATCTTAAAATACATTGAAAATAATACATTGCTTTTTACTCCATACACCTCTAACTGGTCTTCCTGCTCAAGGGAATCCTTACTCCAATCCATCCTTTACTCAGCAACCAAGGTGATTTTTCTCAAGGGTAGATTTGAACATATCTTCTCCATACTCAGTGAGTTCCAGGGGCTCCCTTTTGCCTCCAGGGTCAAATATAAATCCTTTCTTCGACATTTAAAGCCCTTCATAATCCAATCCCCTTCCTACCCTTCTAATCTCCTGTCTCGGTTTTCTGAACTGTAAAATGGGGCTAATAATAGGACCCAGTTCCCAAGGTTGGTGTGAGGATCAATGGAGATATTAATAAAGTGTTTAGGGCAGTGCCTGACACCTGACAAACCCTATATAAATTCTGACTATTATGTTATCATTATTACTCTTCCCACACTTTTCCTCCCTTTCACGCCCTCTCTGATGCAACCTTAGTGATCCACTTGTCATTCCTCCAACATGACCCTCTTTCCATCATCTGTCAGTCTCTGTGTCTGCACTGGCTGGCCTCCTGCTCTCTCACCTGGAGATTCATCTGAAGATGAATGTCTTCCCTGGGATACTCTCACCCTCTGGTTTATCTCAAGTCTTGGTTTGGAGCCCACATTTTGAAGAACAGCTTCCTCATTGCCCCAACTGCTAATTACCACCCTTTCAGATAATACCACTCTTTGTACATCTTCTACATACATGGTTATTTGCATATTGCCTTCCCACTACACTGGAAGCTTCTTAAAGGCAATGATTGAATCTTTGCTTTTCTTTGTATCCCCTATCTTCCTGACTCCAGGGCCCAGTGCTCTATCCACTGTGCTACCTATCCAGCCCTACTACCTCTATATCATGGAGTATTTACTCTAGTCTCGAAGGAAGAGAAGAGAAAAAAAAATCACCAGGGAGAGATGAGAAGGGAATGCAGTCCAGTCATAGGAAATAGTTTATGCAAATACATAAAGGCCGGAATTACCTTGTGAAGCTCAGGAAACCATTAGTAGCTTAGCCTGGCTTAGAGCATAGGGCAAATGAAGGAGAGTGCAATAATTTGGGAAAGGCAGGCAACAGCCAGATTTTGGTGCATATCTAATGCAAAGCTAAGTAGTTTATATTTTATCCTACAGGTCATAAATGGGAAACCACTGAAGATTTTTTAATAGAAAGACCCAATCCATAGAAAGGCTATTTTGATAGCTATTCTGAAGGATGAACTGTTGAAGGAAGGGACTGGAGGTAGGAAGAGCTGTTAGGATGCTGTTACAATAGTCCAGAAGAGAGATGATGAGGGGCTGAATTCTGGTAGTATGAGTGGAGAATTGGGTTCATATGAAAGAAATGTTGTTGATATAAGTTCCATAGTGCCAATATGGTTTTTCACTGTTATATGTTTGTTAGCTTTGTCTCCTCAACTAGACTACGAGATTTTTTGAGGGCAAGACCAAGGGACCAGGAAGGGTATAGAGTAGGTGATCAGGAAATTGTTGTTTGTCCTTTGTTTTCAGAGAAGACCAATGACATCATGGAGTGATGTCTTGACTTGGCCACAAATTGGATTTAAGTGAAGCAGAATTGCACAGTGTTGTTGGCCTCACTCCCTCTTCCAAAGTCATCCAAGACCAGAAGCAAGAAAAAGTCAGAACAAGTGGTGATGGCTCAAGATGCAGTAGATGATTACCTTGGCTTCATCCATGTCTAACCAAGTTCTAAGTAGTCCAGAGTGCCTTCTTCATCTGCCTTTATGACCATTGGAAATGATTGTTCTCATCTGTCCATTCCATCAGGGAAAGTCTTCCAATATCTAAGGTAGACACCCCACTCCTCAACTCACCAATGAATCTGAGGCATGTCAATGACCCTCAGCCCGGTTTAGCCCATCTGCCAAGTTGGTTTGCTGGTCTGTGGCCACTGTGTATGCTATAGCTTCTTGGAGCCACAAGTGAGGGTTGAGTGCTAGGTGGACACCAAAGGTGGGTGAGGAGCCCTGAAGAGAACTCTGCAAACCCTCACACCAGAGGCTAGGAAAGCTCCCCACCTCCCAGATCATAATAATATTCTCATGCTCCCAGAGTCTGTTTTGCTTCATATTCTGAGGCGGGGCTTTTCACTGCACAAAATGTACCCAAGACCTCTTCTCCA